>NW_026732592.1:0-27500 GCF_028476545.2 Physella acuta | reverse complement strand
AGAGAGAGAGAGTGAGTGAGATGGAGCGAGTGAGAGTGAGAGAAAGCGAGAGAGAGAGAGAGAGAGAGCAATTGAAAGCAAGTGAGTGAGAGAGAGCGAATGAGAGGGTGAAAGAAAAATAGCGAAAGATAGCAAGATAGTGAGAGCTACTGAGGGAGAGAGTGCAAGGAGTGGTGGAAAGAAAGAGAAAAAAAACGAGGGGAGAGAGCGAGAAAGTGAGAGCGGTTCAGAGTGTAAGAGAGAGGGAAAGTGGGAGAGAGTGAGGCAAATAGCTTTACAGTCTATAAGTTACATATCATTACTATTTTAACAACCCACCAATATCTTTCAAATTTTCAGACACCACGTTATTTCCAGTGAGTTTTCGTTTAATATCACAAAAATAGGAACAATCATTGGTGTTGTTGTAACCGCTGTCGTATTCATAGTGTTAGGCTTGGTATGGAAGTACGTCTGTAACTCTCGAGATGAGCAGTCAAGGGATGATTATGTGGACTCCATGAACAACGACACACGTCACCTGGAGTCAGACTTTTACGACAACGGTGATGACAATGTTTATGTGGACTCCATGAACAACGACACACGTCACCTTGAGTCAGACTATTACGACAACGGTGATGACAATGTTCATGACAGCAACAAACGACCCGATATTTAAGAACAATAAACAGGTCTATAGGGTTAATGAGAAATCTTGCCATTATTTTCAATACCTGCATATCCCGGCGCAGTCTGGGGTTTTAAGAATCTATAAAAAAAAATTATTTTGATATATCTTATGAAATATTTCTGAGTTTTTACTTTCTCGTATACAGAGTATAGAGAAAGTATTGTAATCTTGCACAAAAATCAATTGAAATTTTGACAGTTTTGACCGTATTTCATCTCAGTCCTTCATCACATCCGAAGTATAGAGGACTTATTTTAATCGGGCAAAATTTATCAATCCAGATGTATTAAAATTGTGGGGGTTTTATGCGTAATCCAGTGTGAAAAACTGGGCTTTGCAGTTCTGTCTGTTTGCCTGTGTGTCTGTGTGTGTCCCTGTGTGTGTGTAAACACGATAACTTGAGTACCGTTACAGCTAGGTTGATGAAATTTCAGATATAAGTATGTTATCAAAATCGTAGATCTGTATCAACTTTTGAGCGATTTCCGATAAACGGAAGTGGTACTTTTTCTACTTTGAATTTTTCAAAAGCCTATAACTTAAGTACTATTTCAGATAGATAAATGAAATTTCACATGTAAGTAAAAGATCTAATCCTCTACCTTCTATCAAATTTTGAGTAATTTCCGTTGACCGGAAGTAGTATTTTACGCTATTTCCGATTTCTCAAAAAACGCATGTAAATTTATAAGTACTAATAATATTCCGCACTATTATGCATAGTTTGTTTTGTCGTTCGCTTGGTGCGCAATTCTTTTTTTCTACGAGATTCTATTCTATTTTTAAAAGTTTAAGTAATTAAAAGTCATGTCTATATTCCGAGAAAGTTTAGGGGAGATCAGTCCCGGTTTAATTTTTAGGATGACGTAAAAAAGTGATAAAATAAATAATATTTAGAAAATAATCCAGCTTTGTATGTCTTTTAAAGAACAAAAAAATATGACAATAGAAACGTTGAAATTTTAAAATATTAGCATTTATGAATCTTCTGCCCGGTTTTTATTCTAGAAGAGTCAATAAATGCCAAAGTGGATATTATAATCGTCACAAATTTTGACTGGTATATCATAGAATGTTGGATATGTTTCATTGTTATCAAAAATAGTCTTTTTATATAACTGCACGTTTTATTTCTTGGATTGTGATAGGGGTATTTCTATTTGAATCCTGTTAATTAATGGCTACTGCTTTTTTTTCCTTATCGAAGTCTTAAAAAAAACTCCCATAAAAGGGGTATTTCTATTTTAATCCTGTTAATTATTGGCTATTTTTTTTTTAAATCCCATAATTATATATAAAAATAAAAACACACAAACATATATAAATACTAATATATATATATATATATATATATATATATATATATATATATATATATATATATATATATATATATATATATATATATATATATATATATATATATATATATATATATATATATATATGTGTATATGTATATGTATATATATATATATATATATATATATATATATATATATATATATATATATATATATATATATATATATATATATATATATATATATATAAGCTTTTTGCAATACTAGTTACTATCTTAAATAGTTGTGTGTTAATTGGTACACAAAATTGCAAGTTACCATTGTGTTAAGTAATTTTGCCTTTCTGAATATTCTCAGTCTATCAACACGGTACTATTTTATAATAAAATATGTTTCTTTCACAGGCTTGATCAGCTTTATTAATTAGTGCATTTGATGTAATTATATTTGTAACTGGAAACATGTTTTTGTAATTTTCCAAAATATGGTTAAAATATTAAAATGGTAATTGTATAATTAAGCTGCTTTTACTTTAATTTTAACTAAGTTCAATAATTTTGTTCTGTATGCGTTAACCCCCTTTGTTTACTTCCTCTTTAGTACTTTTACTTGTACTGTTTACACAACAATAAACTCAATGGAGCACGTATAATTCTGTGTTATCAAATCCTTAGGTGAGATCAGCTGTTGTTTGTTTGTTTGTTTGTTGTTGTTTTTTTAGTTTGTATTTTGTATTGAGATTAGTCCTGTTTTGTTCTAGATAATGTGGTGACATCATTACCTTAACAATTATACAACAAGTGGGTACATTTTGTTTGCACGGAAGGAAATCTATCGAGATTTGACTTTTACGCATTTGTTTTTACATTTTTCCCTTTGAAATTTCCGGAAGTGTGGTTTACCAAAATGAATTATCATTTCTCGTTCAGTTATAAATCTCAAGATGTGTATTCCTTTCAAACAATAACACATGAGTGAGCTCTTCTAAACTTTCTCGCAAATTCTTATATAACGGTAGGGGTTGAGATGGCACCATATTCATTAAACTTTCTCATAAATTTTTATGTAAAAGTAGTGGGTGGGGCGGCACTATAGCCCCTGAACCAGCAAGAAGCATCAATTCGTCTAAATTCACGAAAGAAACCACTAGGTCTAAACACACAAAAATATGTCAAGTGACATACACACCAACGCCTCTGTTGGGTCCAAACATTCAAAAAGCGTGTTGGGCCTAAACACCGATGAATATTCTTAATTGCCTAAAAACCCACAAACAATCGTTTGGCCTAAAGACACTAAAGGCCTAAACATTAAGAAACCATCCAAGAGCTAAGCCTACAGAAACAGTGATTAGGTCTAAACAGTCAAGAAACACTACATACCTCAATCATTAAGCCAGAGGCGTAGCGACCCTTCCCGGCGCCCGGGGACAAACTTTTCGATTTGCACCCCACCCCCCCCCCCCCCCCCCCTAGAGATTTCCATTTCCACCCCCCTCAACCTTTCAATTTATCTTTCCAACCCATTTTGGCGCCCCCTAAGGTCGGCGCCCGGGGACATATGTCCCCCCCCCCCCCCTCGCTACGCTACTGCATTAAGCCTAAGCACTAGAGAAACAATATAGGCCCTATTGAGATGTAAACACGCATGATGTTCTGAAAACCAAACACGTTACAAAACAAAGATAGGACTGTAAATACGTGTCACTTTGTTTTTGTTGTTGTTTATTTTGTTATTCACGTGTATAAAACAGATAAGGATGATGAAATTTTTATTTTTCGTAACCTGTGGGAAGTGAAACTTCATTCAAACATTCCACGAAAATTATCATTGACGCTCTAAAGTTTAGGGTATGATGAATTTATGTTAATAATTATTACCTTAAACAGGTTTAAAAAGTTTGTTATCTATTTTGAAGTTAGTGCGAATTATTTTTTATATATTTTTTTTCACGTACACATTTGAACTTTGACCAATTTAAAATTATAAAAAGAATTAATTTTAGTGATTTAAGAGATTTCTTCCGTTCTACACTTCTATTAATGACGTCATTTTCTTTGCATTTCAAAATTGTGTTTACCCAAATTTTGATGACATAGAACGTCAACGTCAACAGTCGTAACATCGGAAGTTGGCGCTTGACTTTCTGTAAGTAGAACTAGAATCTGGATCTAGATCTAGTACTTGACGACTATTTTCTTGGGCAGTTTGTATTTAATTACATTGTAAAATGTGAGTTGATTTTTATTGAAATGACTTGAGAAGGGGTCTCACTCAACCATTTCTAGATCTAGCAGTAGACTCAATAACACTAAAATGAAGAAATGCAAGTCTAGATCTAATGTGGTAATATTTTAATAAGAAGACAGACTGAATGGCTAAAAGAACATTACTGCCAGCGAACAGACATAGATCTAGATCTATCTACAATCTAGATAGAGTGTTCTGTCGACATTATTAATACAGTGGTACATCGAGATACGAGTCTATTCGTTCCGGCTCTTAACGTGTCTCTTAATGTCAAAGCAATTTTCTTTAATGAAATTAATTGATTATTATTATCCGTTCCTAGCCCAAAATCTGATATTAACCCCTGTCAATTAACAACTCCCCCCCCCCTTTTCCCTCCGTCACTACGTCAGTTACAACAGGTATTGTAATGCCTTATTACCATATCGTGTTGTATTTTTTTTTAAATGAAAGACATTGAAGTAGCTATTACTTCTCGGACCTGACGGTCCATAGGGCAGGTGAAGTAGAGTTTACCTCGGCATATGAACAGCTCGAGTGGCGAATTTCCCTTGGTTGGGTAAACTCAGGATAGTGATAACCCCAGTTACCCATTTGACCTGAGTGGACTCAAGGGATACGATAAAGTCAGGTACCCATCTGAGCTGAGTTGACTCAAGGGATACGATAAAGTCAGGTACCCATCTGAGCTGAGTTGACTCAAGGATATGATAAAGTCAGGTACCCATCTGAGCTGAGTGTACTCAAAGGATATGATAAAGTCAGGTACCCATCTGAGCTGAGTGTACTCAAAGGATATGATAAAATCAGGTACCCATCTGAGCTGAGTGTACTCAAAGGATATGATAAAATCAGGTACCCATCTGAGCTGGATGTTAATGTTCTTTTTATAATTATTAATATCATTATTTTCCTTTCCTTTTCTGAAAGTTCCGAAAAAGTGTTTACCGTAAGAAAGATCTCGACATTGAATTCACACCACAAAGGTCCCAAAATCGCTGAAAGAAAAGGGACGATATTGCATACCTGACATGGAGGTTCTGACACTGATATAAGGTCAGAAAGGTCACGATATTGCTTTACTGACAGAAAAGGTCACGACATCGCTTTACTGACAGAAAAGGTCACGACATCGTTTTACTGACAGAATAGGTCACGACATGGTTTTACTGACAGAAAAGGTCACGACATCACTTTATTGACAAAAAAGGTCACGACATCTTGCGTTACTGTCAGAAAGGTCACGACATTGCTTTACTGACAGAAAAGGTCACGACATCACTTTACTGACAGAAAGGTCACGACATGGCTTTACTGACAGAAAAGGTCATGACATCTCGCGTTACTGTCAGAAAGGTCACGACATTGCTTTACTGACTTAAAAGGTCACGACATCACTTTACTGATGGTCACGACATTGCTTTACTGACAGAAAAGGTCACGGCATCGCTTTACTGACAGAAAAGGTCATGACATCTCGCGTTACTGTCAGAAAGGTCACGACATTGCGTTACTGTCAGAAAGGTCACGACATCGCTTTACAGACAGAAAAGGTCACGACATCGCTTTACTGACAGAAAAGGTCACGACATCGTTTTACTGACAGAATAGGTTACGACATGGTTTTACTGACAGAAAAGCTCACGACATCACTTTTTTGACAAAAAAGGTCACGACATCTCGCGTTACTGTCAGAAAGGTCACGACATTGCTTTACTGACTTAAAAGGTCACGACATCACTTTACTGATGGTCACGACATTGCTTTACTGACAGAAAAGGTCACGACATCGCTTAACTGACAGAAAAGGTCATGACTTCTCGCGTTACTGTCAGCAAGGTCACGACATTGCTTTACTGACAGAAAGGTCATGACATCGCTTTACTGACAGAAAAGGTCATGACATCTCACTTTACTGTCAGAAAGGTCACGACATTGCTTTACTGACTTAAAAGGTCACGACATCACTTTACTGATGGTCACGACATTGCTTTACTGACAGAAAAGGTCACGACATTGCTTTACTGACAGAATAGGTCGCGACATCACTTTACTGATGGTCACGACATTGCTTTACTGACAGAAAAGGTCACGACATTGCTTTACTGACAGAATAGGTCACGACATCGCTTTACTGAGAGAAAAGGTCATGACATATCGCATTACTGTCAGAAAGGTCACGACATTGCTTTACTGACAGTAAAAGGTCACGACATCGCTTTACTGATAGAAAAGGTCACGACATCGCATTACTGACAGTAAAAGGTCACGACATCGCTTTACTGACAAAAAGGTCACGACATCGCTTTACTGACAGAAAGGTCACGACATCGCTTTACTGACAGAAAAGGTCACGACGTTGCTTTACTGACAGAAAAAGTCACGACATCCCTTTACTGACAGAAAGGTCACGACATCACTTTACTAACTGAAAGGTCACGACATCTCAGGTTACTGACAGAAAAGGTCACGACATCGCTTTACATGTGAGTAAATAACGATTGCCCTCAGACAAAGCCAAGCTCAACTCACTGCCGTTAATGTTGCAATGTTTGTTCACAGATCCGTACAAGTCTTGGTCCGCCCCTTGCCACAATGGATTTCCTGACCCTTTATGTTTGGTTTCTATCGCAGCTCCTGGCCATTCGTCTTATTAACACGCCGGTAGGCAGTACCGTACCAATTGGGTTGATATAGTGTTAGGGATAAGGGTAGGGGTAGGGGTAGGGGTAGGGGTAGGGGTAGGGATAGGGATAGGGGTAGGGATAGGGGTAGGGATAGGGTTAAGGTTAAGCTTAATGTTTAGGTTGTGGTTAGGGATAGGGATTGGGATAGGGTCAGGTCATGGTTAGAATTTCGTGGTAGGATTGAAATACCATGAACACTTTCGGTACGACTTGTCGACGTGTTAATAAGACCCATGTTTTCTGTTTTGGTAAGTTGACTCATTGTTATGTTTGGACTAACTTAGGCTTAGTGTAAATGGTTACCTAAACTTGACATGGGAAACTATCCTAATTTTCCTTCATCTACAGCTTCTATTGTATTCACCTGTCTTTCCTAATTTTCCTTCATCTACAGATTCTAGTGTATTCACCTTATTTTCGTAATTTTCCTTCATCTACAGCTTCTAGTGTATTCACCTGTCTATCCTAATTTTCCTTCATCTACAAGTTCTATTGTATTCACCTCTCTATCCTAATTTTCCTTCATCTACAGGTTCTAGTGTATTCACCTTATCATGTTAATTTTCCTTTATCTACAACTTCTATTGTATTCACCTCTCTATCCTAATTTTCCTTCATCTACAACTTCTATTGTATTCACCTCTCTATCCTAATTTTCCTTCATCTACAAGTTCTATTGTATTCACCTCTCTATCCTAATTTTCCTTCATCTACAGCTACTAGTGTATTCACCTTATCATCCTAATTTTCCTTCATCTACAACTACTAGTGTATTCACCTTATCATCCTAATTTTCCTTCATCTACAACTACTAGTGTATTCACCTTATCATCCTAATTTTCCTTTATCTACAACTACTAGTGTATTCACCTCTCTTTCCTAATTTTCCTTCATCTACAACTACTAGTGTATTCACCTTATCATCCTAATTTTCCTTCATCTACAAGTTCTATTGTATTCACCTCTCTATCCTAATTTTCCTTCATCTACAGGTTCTAGTGTATTCACCTTATCATCCTAATTTTCCTTCATCTACAACTACTAGTGTATTCACCTTATCATCCTAATTTTACTTCATCTACAACTACTAGTGTATTCACCTTATCAT
This sequence comes from Physella acuta, assembly GCF_028476545.2. NCBI lineage: Eukaryota > Metazoa > Mollusca > Gastropoda > Physidae > Physella > Physella acuta. The sequence continues at coordinate 19,478 of NW_026732592.1, read as the reverse complement.
CCTAATTTTCCTTCATCTACAACTACTAGTGTATTCACCTTATCATCCTAATTTTCCTTCATCTACAACTACTAGTGTATTCACCTTATCATCCTAATTTTCCTTCATCTACAACTGCTAGTGTATTCACCTTATCATCCTAATTTTCCTTTATCTACAACTACTAGTGTATTCACCTTATCATCCTAATTTTCCTTTATCTACAACTACTAGTGTATTCACCTTATCATCCTAATTTTGCTTTATCTACAACTTCTATTGTATTCACCTCTCTTTCCTAATTTTCCTTCATCTACAACTACTAGTGTATTCACCTTATCATCCTAATTTTCCTTCATCTACAAGTTCTATTGTATTCACCTCTCTATCCTAATTTTCCTTCATCTACAGGTTCTAGTGTATTCACCTTATCATCCTAATTTTCCTTCATCTACAACTACTAGTGTATTCACCTTATCATCCTAATTTTACTTCATCTACAACTACTAGTGTATTCACCTTATCATCCTAATTTTCCTTCATCTACAACTACTAGTGTATTCACCTTATCATCCTAATTTTCCTTCATCTACAACTACTAGTGTATTCACCTTATCATCCTAATTTTCCTTCATCTACAACTACTAGTGTATTCACCTTATCATCCTAATTTTCCTTTATCTACAGCTTCTAGTACATTCTCCTCACTCTCCTGTGTCGAGCTTTTTTTTTCTTCGCTTGCAAGTTCGGGGTTGATAATTTCATCGAGTACATCATTCAGCCCCCTCGTAAGTGACCCTCTCTTGAATGTACTTACAATTATAATGTTTTATTTGTTTTTTTTTTTTTTTATTGTTGTTGAAATGAACCTTGTTCTTTAAAAAAATGCGTGTTTAGATAATTGTAATAATGCAGTATGATACGAAAATCTTGGATTGGCTATTTATTTCGTTATAATCTTGGATTGGCGTTTTGTTTTGTAATAGTTTTAAATATTAAGTACAGAAAAAATGTTTTGCATTTGCCTGGTTAATTTATTGATGTTGAAATGAACCTTGTTCTTTAAAAAAAATGCGTGTTTAGATAATTGTAATAATGCAATATGATACAAAAATCTTGGATTGGCTATTTGTTTCGTTGTAATCTTGGATTGGCGTTTTGTTTTAAAATAGTTTTAAATAATAAGTACAGAAAAAAATTTGTTTTGCATTTGCCTGTTTAATGTATACAATAGCTTTAAAAAAAAAAGAGGATTATGCCTGGATACAAGAATGTTTACTTTAAAACAGAATTTGTCCACATATTTTCATCTACCGTTGTCTTGGCATTTTGTTTTCAGCTCCCATACAAGTGACGTTCCAGAACCGATTATTTTCAACGAACGCTGTTCTGATGCTGGGGCCACCGCGGGTGATGCCGTTTGTCATCATCCCACCTGGGGGGCTGAGGCCGCCACCAATCCCGCCCCCACCCCGACCCAGACAGCCGGTACCGCCTCCGTTCACGCGAAGGCCTCATGTACGGACTACCAAGTCATAATTAGACGTAGGCGTATGGTAAGTGTCTTAGTGCCGTGTGTGTGTATGGGGGGGGGGCGATAATGATGTGTTATATAGCGTACACGTAATGTGTACTATATAGTGTTGTTGGGGGATAGACCCTTCCATAGCGTAACACAGTGTGCGAAATCAATGCCAAGTCCTATCCGAGATGTAGGCTGTTATACTTTATGTACACATAACAATATCTTACTCCTACCATACTGTACTGTACCCTACTTTTACTATCTTAACTATACTCTAACTAATCTTTAAGTCCAACTAAACTTTTTCCAAACAATATCAATCTACAACTGCTTTCTAACACACGACTGTCAGCTTGATGGTGTCACGTGGTCAGGGGCGTAGCGAGGGGGGGGGCGGGGGGTGCGGACCGCACCGGGTGACACCATTTAGGGGGGTGACACCAAGGCAAAAAATAGCAAAATATATAGAGAAAAACTCGAGGGGGGGGGTGCAAATCGAAAGTTTGAGGGGGGGGGGTGCAAATCGAAAACTCGAGGGGGGGGGGGTGCAAATCGAAAGTTTGAGGGGGGGGGGTGCAAATCGAAAACTTGAAACTTTGTCCCTGGGAAGGGTCTCTATGCCTCTGGGGGGGTGACACCATTAAGTGCCGCACCGGGTGACACCCGACCTCGCTACGCCACTGCACGTGGTGCTCTCTGCTGTTAAACTTTTTCTCAACTGCTAATGCCTGATGCTTGGTCAGCTGACTGCCTCACGTGACCGGTCAGTTCGTTCCACTGCAATTCTATTGGTTCTGCTTGACTTACGCTATTATTCTACCTCTCGCCTGTTATTGTCATTGCGTCATTACTTAACGACATAAGTTATAATTCGACGTAGTCGTATAGTAAAGGTCTTTGTAAAGACATAACAATTGGCTAATTACGTCATTCAAACAGGTAACGGTTTTTGTAACGACACAAAACATAACATATTGACATGTAATACTTAATTGTGTTGGATGGAAGCCTGTACAACATTACAATTAAGAATAAAGTTGTAGTAGTGTGGTATCTCTGCACAAAACTCCAATTTACAATCAGTCGTAGTCGTATCACTGAGGTGAGATTTTTCAAACAAATACACTTTACACTTAAGGGAAACTTATTATTAAATGCTAAAGTAATCCAGGGTTTATATTAGGCTGGTTTAAAATATTTTTCGCATTTGTTTGATTTTCTTATCCATCATTGATGGTTGTTGTTATGGTCAGTGATAGTTGTTGTATGGTCAGTAATTGTTGTATTATGGTTGTTGTTATGGTCAGTAATGGTTGTTGTTATGGTCAGGGATGGTTGTTGTTATGGTCAGGGATGGTTGTTGTTATGGTCAGTGATGGTTGTTGTTATGGTCAGGGATGGTTGTTGTTATGGCCAGTGATAGTTGTTGTTATGGTCAGGGATGGTTGTTGTTATGGTCAGTGATGGTTGTTGTTATGGTCAGTGATGGTTGTTGTTATGGTCAGTGATGGTTGTTGTTATGGTCAGGGATAGTTGTTGTTATGGTCAGTGATGGTTGTTGTTATGGCCAGTGATGGTTGTTGTTATGGTCAGGGATGGTTGTTGTTATGGTCGGTGATGGTTGTTGTTATGGTCAGGGATGGTTGTTGTTATGGCCAGTGATGGTTGTTGTTATGGTCAGGGATGGTTGTTGTTATGGTCAGTAATGGTTGTTGTTATGGTCATTGATGGTTGTTATGGTCAGGGATAGTTGTTGTTATGGTCAGTGATGGTTGTTGTTATGGTCAGTGATGGTTGTTGTTATGGTCAGTGATGGTTGTTGTTATGGTCATTGATGGTTGTTATGGTCAGGGATAGTTGTTGTTATGGTCAGTGATGGTTGTTGTTTTTATGGTCAGGGATGGTTGTTGTTATGGCCAGTGATGGTTGTTGTTATGGTCAGTGATGGTTGTTGTTTTGGTCAGTGATGGTTGTTGTTATCGTCAATGATTGTTGTTGTTATGGTCAGTTATAGTTGTTGTTATGGTCAGTGATGGTTGTTGTTATGGTCAGTGATGGTTGTTGTTATGGTCAGTGATGGTTGTTGTATGGTTGTTGTTATGGTCAGTGATGGTTGTTGTTATGGTCAGTGATGGTTATTGTATGGTTGTTGTTATGGTCAGAGATGGTTGTTGTTATGGTCAGTGATGGCTGTTGTATGGTTGTTGTTATGGTCCGTGATGGTTGTTGTTTTAGTCAGTGATGGCTGTTGGATGGCTGTTGTTATCTTCAGTGATGGTTGTTGTATGGTTGTTGTTATGGTCAGGGATGGTTGTTGTATGGTTGTTGTTATGGTCAGAGATGGTTTTATAGTTATTGTTACTTTCAGTGGTAGTTGTTATATAGTTGTAGTATCGTCAGTGATGGTTGTTGTAAATCACTGTTGTCGTTGGTTGATCATGACTCCCTCAATAGCAAAGAGGAGTGACTCTGGTATACACAACGTGAAAGACTTAATTGGCTATTTACGTTATTCAAAAATTAATGCGTTAACTAAATAAACAATTTCATAAGACCCAGGCAACCACACCATCCTGAAATAGATTAGTTCACACAATACTTTATGAAATTTAGAAATTGTTTTTGGGACTTTGTCGTGGGATGGGGTGCAAGTCACATCCAATGGATACAACTGGTTATTAATCATAGTCATCATGTAGTTACCTCCCTTGTAACCGAAATCGTGACGTTCACCATGTATAGACCAAACACACAACCTAAAAATGTGTTATCTCTGGTACTATGTACGCCATTTCTATTTCTTTGTAAATCAGCTTGTCTATTTTTAGATGAGGGTAAACAAAATATTGAGTAAGACGTAGTACGTAGGTAAGCTAGTACTACTTGACGTCACTGTCATGACAAATAGCTGGCGAGCTAAGAAACGTTGAAACGTTTGGATCCAAGTACATGTGTTAGTCTTAATTTAATTGTCCCATTTTTACTCATTTGCGATAGGAATTTCGGTCTCAGCGTTGCTGATTTGAAAAGGCAAACATTTCTGATAAAGTTTAGGTAGCTTTCAACCTTTGTTGTTAGTGTGAAAGCATTTAAGAATCGTTTTTTACACTTTTTTTTGTTGTAAAGTACAAAAATAATCACTAAGCTTGAGTTTCTAATTCTAATAAAATGCATTAGTTAGTTCCCTCGAAATTAATATATAACAAGTAGTAATTTTAAAACAATAGGAGGAATGAAACTCATTTGTAGCACATTACACTCCATTCTATTAATATCATATCCGATCCGATTCTAATAACATCATATCTCCTTATTACTTCTTCTTCTTGTTCGTTCTTAATTGAGAATATGGTGGAGGATTCAGACAACAAGCCCATTATTACTAAAATTAGAGTTATTAAAAAAAACATTCTAGACCATAAATATCGTCAATTTATTCAATTTATTCAATGTATTCAATAATGGTAACAACAGTAGGCACGGAAACCTTTTTTTACATTGGCCGTTCAAAAAAAAACAACACAAACAAAGCAGATTGTACAATGAAGAAAAACGTTCATTTTGCTAACAAGTTTTTTTTTTTAAATAAAACACCGCAACTTGAGCAAGCTACTTAAAAAACTCTTATCTTAGGTTACTAACACAAAGACCCACCATTTTAAAACATGTCAAATGACCATGGCTGAGGCTCCGTTATTCTTCCTTGTGATATCAACACTATTTGGTACTGTATAAATCTTTTATTGGGGATATTAAATAATTAGCTAACTAAACTGCGCATTTTTTTTTCATCTGTTCGCCACAGTTAAAAAATTAATTAGTAATTCGGATTTTTTAAGTATTTAAAAATTAATTATTGATTGGTGTTTTTATGAGCTTAAAAAAAGAAGCCAGCGAAAAATTTTGTTTGGACGTTTAGCTAATTACATACCTATTAACAGGTTTAGGTAATGAGGCGTGATTTAATGGGTTTAAGTAATCAGATAGTTGTTACCACGTTTAGGTAATGAGACTTGATTTAAAGGGTTGAAGTAATTAGATATTTATTACAAGGTTTAGGTAATGAGTGATTTAGCGGGTGTAGCTGATTTCCTAAAATAAAATTCAATAATTAACCCTAACCGACTTTCAAAGACTTTGTAGATTTACACGTTACATCAAAGACCAATGTCTTTGAGATTTTTAAAATCCAGTTATTTGGCTTGTTTTATCATTTGTTATTGGGGTCTCTAGATTCTTCTCCAGATTTTTATTTCTAAACAACATATTCTCTAAAGCTAAACTTGCAAGCCTATGTTTATTTTCTCCTCTCAATCATCGGTTTAGCTTCGGTGTTAAAGCATTTCTTTGAAAACGTATTATAAACTGTTTTAAAACTAGTCAGTTGTCGGTTTCAACCAGAGGCGTAGCGACCCTTCCCGGCGCCCGGGAATAAACTTTTCGATTTGCACCCCCCCCCCCTCAAGATTTCGATTTGCACTTCCCCCCCCCCCCTCATACTTTTGATTTGCACCCCCCACCTCAACATTTCGATTTGCACCCCCCCCCCCCCTCAAACTTTCGATTTCCACCTCCTCAAACTTTCGATTTATTTTTCCAACCCATTTTGGCGCCCCCTAAGGTCGGCGCCCGGGGACATATGTCCCCCCCCCCCCCTCGCTACGCTACTGGTACCCTAGTAAACCATATATGTGTACTTGTGTAGACCTTGATAAACTTTGAGACGTCCATAGCTACAGGCTTGTGTATGCCCCTACTTCAAAAAAACCTAACCCTTATTTGCTAGCTAAGTCCAGCAGAGATAAAGTCATCGATTTAAGGTGTTATCGAGTATTTGATTGCTGTTTCTGGTTATATTGGTGTGTGTTGGAGATTTTCGTTCTATCGATGTGTGCAGGCTACTATATATGATGCCATTGACATGTAAAATGGGGTATCTTGTTATTACTGTAAAGATGGGTGCCCTACCACACTATTGTAATGAAGGGCAACCTATTAAGAGGGCCACCCTATTACAATTACTTTATAGAGGGCCGCCCAACCACACTGCTATAAAGAGGGATACCTTATCACACTAAAGAGGCACACTCTACCACAGTACTTTAAAAGCCCCCCCCCCCCCACTCCGCACAATTGTAAAGAGGTCCACCCAACTATACCACCCCATATAACAATGTAAAACCCAAACCACTCGCCTATCCCATCGTGTTGTTTTAAATATAAAACATCCATACGTTGTGTCTTATGGCCTCATACCGCCGTTTTATCTGGTTGTATAACATAGCACATCAGATTTAAACCAGCCAAATCCTACTCAAACAAATACAGAAATCCTGCTACCCCTAGCCACTATCTTTAGAGCTGATAGCAGACCAACAGTCGTGTTTGCTTGAAAATTTAACCCGTTTAAAAAGAATCGGTTAGAGGACAGAGTTTACATAACACTCTCGGCAGATAAGGTTATATTTTGGATATTTGGGCAGAGATAAAAGAATGGTTTCTTGGATAAATTACGTGTGTGTGTTTTTAGAGTTAACTAAAACGTACACGGCTAACCTTTACGGGATTAACCATGATACCCAATACGTCAATACCTTACCCAGTGGCACAGCTAGGATTTTCGGGCCCCTATACAAACGTTATCACTTCATGGACGCCAAATAAACGGATCCCGGATGAGGCGCCTGTGTAAATTGAGAGTTGAATCAAGTAGTAACACTGACCCGCTGTGCAGGACGTCCAATCAACGAACCTCAGGTGCTAAGATAGCCGCTGGGAGAACCTGGGTGGCGAAAACTAACCGTCCTACTCTACTGCTGGGGCGCCTCCCTCCGAAATAATTTTTTTTAGAAATAATAGCTAAAATGTTTATTTATAGGCTAATTGTTTCTACGGCTTGCAGTAACGCCTGTAGTGTTATTGATACGGGTTGGCCCTGTCCGACACACCCTCCCCTCCCCCCCCCCCCCACTGATTGTCACGGCTTCTACACTATGAAAAGACTGGGGGCATTTTTTGGGGGAATTTTCTAATAATTCTACAGTAAATAAGAAAGTGGATTTCCATTTTATTTTTTAAATAATTATATAAAACAAATATTTAAATTTCAATGTAAAAGGTTTAATTTTTTCAACGAGGGAAAAGGGCCCCTGTGTTCCTTGGGCCCCTATGCCTGGCTTACGCTAGCTTTACGGTAGCTACGCCACTGACCTTTATTACCACAAATATGGAACAATAAATAAATGGAGTCGTACGGTGGGGTCTGGATCGGAATTCGGATGGCAAGAACGTGTAACTTTACACTTTTGCATTTTTTTTAAGTTAGCAGTTTGTTTTAGATTGACTGCTTTTTTGTCGTTGTTGTAAACTAAAATAAAACAATCTATGGTACCTTAACTTATAGCAAGCTGCATTAATTTAGTATACAGATATAGCTGTTTAATGAAAGGCAAAATATAACTAATTTGACGTTATTTTATTATCTTATCTTCTTAGCGATGTTTGAAGGTTGAGGTGAATGGGTTTAAAACTTGTGTTGAGACGTGTCTTTAACTGATAGCATAGTGTTGCAGACAAGAATGGGAGTATGCTTTATTAGAAACTCACACAAGTATAATTGCTTTCAATCTCGATTCGTTTTCTAGGTTCAGCTTTAGGGGAGTACTGTCATCGAAGAGGTTTGTTTATTGATACAGAGAAATGGTGTCCTTTTGGGTGTTGCGGCAATTATGACTATGAGTACTGCTGCATTGGCAAGTATGTATTGTTAATGTTGTCAGTGTCGGTCTCGTTTGGTTTATTTGTTACTGTTGCTGCTGTTGTTATTATAGTTATTGTTGTCGTCTTTAGTGTAACTGTTACTGGTGCTGTTAATGGTAGTGTTAATGTATATGTTTTTAACGTTAATGTTGTTAACGTTAATGTTAATGTTAACATTAATGTTAATGTTGATGTTGATGTTAATGTTAACGTTAACGTTAATGCTAATGCTAATGATAATGTTAATGGTTATGTTATGGTAATGTTATGGTAATGTATGGTAATGTTAATGTTAATGGTTGTGGTTGTGGTTATGGTTGGTAATGGTACTGTGCTGTTACTGTTGTTGTTACTGGTAACTATACTGATACAGTTGTATATTTTGCTAATGTAATTGTATTATTACCATTTTTCTTTAATATTAATGTTTACATTCAGACTTTACGACTATTACTATGGTAGTTGAAGCTTTTGTTGGTGTAGATGCCTTTGGTGCTGTTGCTCTGTACTTCATGTGTTGTAAACTATTTCCAGTGTTGGATACATCGTAGGAATTGTTTATCGCCGGCCCTGGTGGGCGTGTCTGTCATTGTCTCCGTCATCTGTTGCTGTCTGAAACATAAAGGATCCAGGGGCGCATCAGTCAGCCTGTCGTCATCACTCAGCAGCCTACTGTTGCTACATGTAAGTAGGGAGGGTGTGGGGGGGGGGGGGGGGGGGGGGGTAATTGTGGGTGGGGGTAAATGTGGGTGGGGTTGTAAGCAAGTAGCCTACTGTTGCTACGTGTAAGTAGAGGGGGGGGGGGGGGGTAAATGTGTGGGGTTTTTAAGTGGCAATGTAACGTTGCTAATGTAAGTAGTGAGGTGGGGAATGTGGGTGGGGTTGTAAGCAAGCAGCCTACTGTTGCTACGTGTAAGTAGGGTGGGGGGGGGGGGGAGGGGTTAAGTGTGGGTAGGCTGGAGGCGGGTGGTGTTGTAAGCAAGCAGCCTAAAGTTGGGGGGGGGGTCTGTTGTTAGTGATAGGTAAGAGTCTTTATTGTCATGCGAAGAAGGGGGGTGACTAGATTTTCTTTTGAAATCATCTATTGGCACATGTGAACCGTATACGTTTTACTAGGGAGTATGTAGTGTGGAGGCAGTTGTAATTATGGGCAACAAGCTAATATCGTACTGTGTCAGCAATGTACTGTGGTAGGGGAGGTATTTTGTATCAACCATGATTCACTTTTTTTTCTTAAGGAACATAGGGTCTGCGTTAAAGCTTTCCACTGTCTCCGGTCTTCTGTAACTCTATCCAGCAGTTCCCAACCATGTCATCTGTGCTATCCTTTCACCCTCCTCCAGCACTCTGTCACCATGTCTTCTCTGCTCCATCTCTACGTCGTTTCCCCCCGGGGTGGTTCTATTCCAAGTCTTATCTGGGTTTCTTGCCAGTGTCAGTTCTTAGTTTGTGGCCAATATTTCGCTGTTGTCTTTCTAGGATGTGTAGTTCTATTGATGTTGTTTTTTTTTTCCCACACTTTTCCCTTTGGATAATGAAGATACAGTGTCCGATAATAGACTCTTCCAAGTTTATTATAGGTGTATTAGCAGTGTTTCTTCCAGACTTTTTTCTCCGGGGGGGGGGGGGCACTTGAAATTTCTGGGGGGGGGGGGGCGGTAGACTTTCTTCGGGGGCGGACACTGTTAAAAGTATATATTTTCTATATAAATTATATAAATTCATTTCGTTCGTGGGGGGGGGGGGCGGTAGACTTTCTTCGGGGGCGGACACTGTTAAAAGCATATATTTTCTATATAAATTATATAAATTCATTTCGTTCGTGGGGGGGGGGGGCGGTAGAATTTTTTCAGGGGGGGGGGCTTCGTCCCCCCCCCCCCCCCCGAAGAGATGCCTGGAAGAAACTCTGTGTATTGGGCTGTTAGTAGTATTGTAATATCGGCTCGTTTGATCGTTAGAAATTAGGGTTAGGCGTATGGTAAGACTATGGGTGGGGTTAGGGATAAGGTTAGTATTAACCTTAGCACGCCATGTGTGTATTTTAGTTAACTACCAGTAACCAAACACCCCTTTTTAAGAAGATTCTATTATCGGATTTTTTATATAAAAAAAATCCCGCGCAATGCGTATCAACCAAAACAAATTACTCCCTCAAAAGTACATTTTAATTAACCTATAAAATCATTGTCTTTTTTCCTTTTTTATCGTTTCGATTATTTGACTACCCAACAGCCAACGCCACCTACCCGACTCAACAGTACGGAGGCAACTACAACGGCGCCGCAGCGTACAACACCGGCCCGGCCCCCTACACATACCCAGCCCCAGCTTACAACTACGGCTACGACCACGGCCCTCAAACCCAAGGGATGACCAAACAGGTTGGGGCGCCTGAACCTCCAGCCTACAGCGCCCCCTATAGCTAGAACCATACAGCACACAGCTTTAACCATGTACGTCAGCGGATGATCGTCTAGAACTGTTCTGACAAAAACAAGGGTGGGGGAAGGGGGGAGGGGGTGACTTTTATCACGCGACGTGTTGGGGTAGTAAAAACAATTTAACTTTTTGTATTTCTTTTAAATAAAAAAACGCTAAAATGGGTTTATTTTAATTACGATTTATTATATCGGGTATCTAACTTATTTAGTGACGTTATTTATAAGCTTAGGTTTTTGTAAGGGCTAAAATTGTGCGACACCCTGCTGACGTTATTGGTTATAGCTTTTAGGAATATCCGGTTGTTGTTTACTTTTGTTGAGAGAATTTCTTTACTGTTTATGCAAAATTAGCATCACCATTTTTTTTTTACTTTGTCAAACTTTAAAAATCCCAGTGCAGCTAGAAAATTGCTACACTAAATTATTTGATAATTTGGATTCAACTATATGTTTAAACTAACCGATGAAAATGTGTATCTTTTTTTTAACCATTTAATGGAATACACTATTGAGTACATAATTGGGGGGGGAGGACTCAAAATTTCTACACTTTGTAGTTTTACTGTCTAGTAGCTAGTGCATTGTAAATGTAATCATCTGCTGTGTGTCCCTGTGTCCCAGCTTTACACACTATATTCATACTTTTCTACGGGATAGTTTAAGTGTGTTACACATGTATCTATGGACACCATGTGTGTTGAAATGTTCGATAGGTTGGAGTTTGTTCATATAAATGTTGTGAACAATTTTTGTTGTTAAAGATCTGAGCGTTTGTCAGGAAATAAAAAAAAAAATTCTTTGCTTTCTTCTAGAGGTTTTAACGTGCTTCTGTGAGCTAAACTAGTAACTGAGGTTTAGCATTGTTAAAGACGTTTAACTGCTAATTTGTATAAGACATGGGATTGAGGAAAGTTAAAGTTAAACCTGCTACTGTGTTTTAAACTGGTTAGGGCTAATTCTGATGTTTGTGACAAAACTTTTGTTATCATACCTGACTACATTAATTCACTTATTTTTTCCTCATCCGCTTAAAAAATAAATATTATTTTATTATATTTTTTTTAAACTGATGTTCAATCTGATCTTACCAACACATGGAAACATATGACTGCTAAAAGGATTTCATTTGTTTTAAATAATTTTTAAAGTTTTTTACTTTTGGTGCAGACATTTTTAAAGTGAAAACTAGTTTTGAAAATGTTATTTTTATCTAAAATAGTATATTGAGTCACACTGATAAAAAAATGCAATTATTTAAACATCATATTATTGTTCTAAAGATTTTTTTTCTAGTGTTTATACACAATATCCTTAAGCGTTTTTTTACTGATATACACATAATTAAAAATTTATAATGTTTTTTTTTTCTTTAAAACTGATTCCTAAAATGTAGGTGTTTAACTTTTCAAAACGACACTAAATGTACGAGACGGACCTTAATTTAAACCATTGAATTAAATGTTCTAGAATATACTTATCGCAAATGTTAGTGACTTGTGACTTGCAAATGTGGGTACTCTGACAGCTACACTATATTACTATATATTTCTGCATATTTTTATTTTTATTTATTTATAAATTACAAATTGAACGATGGAGTGTTTAAAATGATGTGTTGATTGTTGCTTTATTTTTAAATCATATACATTCAATTAAAATATAAGCATTCTTTTTTTTTATTTATTTTTACAATAAACGTTTGGTTTTTTTTTTTAAAACAAATCTTCAACTTATTTTTTAATATATTTTTACTAATAGGTTCTATGTTGTTGTTTTATTTTACAGCCTTGTATGTGTGTTGTTGCTTAAGGTTCGTAGTAAACTAGAATTAGTCAAAAATCGCGAGTTGTAAGCAGTGTATATTTTTTAATAGAAACAAAAAGCGTAGGGACTATAAAACAAGTGTGTAAAGTACTTTTACATCTTACTTGTCAAACTGATGACATTGGAACCTGAAAACAGTATTTAGCTAAAAAAAATAACTCTGATAACTTTTCCAATTAATGAGGTAAATATTTGTTGTAACTTGAGTTTTGGCTGGTGAGACAGGGTTCACAGAGATACACACAAAAAAAATTGGATATGCTTTTGTTCAACTTTTAAAAGCAACCTCACGTGGAATTATATATTTTCTACTTTTATATATAAGCCCCACAGAGATATTTGTTTCGTTAGCTAGGTGAAATTACACCTTGGTAAGGCTAAATCAGTGATTGAATGAAAGTGCAACATTTGTAGTCGATGGCAGATTGAGTGGTCTAGATCCATGGCGGTATACTAACACAAAAACCACTAGTGGTGCCGGTGTTTCTAAAAAATAAATCAAGGGCCCCCCCCCCCCCCACCGTAAAACAAACCGTGAGTTTTACGGTGCGCATAGATGCGCTGAAGACGGTAACAAAGGCATTTCGGGAACAGGCGAATCTAGTGGCTGGTGAGAGAACCAGAGTTTCTTCCAGGCATCCCTTCGGGGGAAAATTTTTTACCGCCCCCCCCCCCCCGAACGAAATGAAATTTAAATAATTTATATAGAAAATATATACTTTTAACAGTGTCCGCCCCCCTCCCGCCCCCCGAAGAAAGTCTACCGCCCCCCCCCCCCCCCCCGAAAATTTCAAGTGCCCCCCGGAGAAAAAAGTCTGGAAGAAACACTGGAGAGAACCTACTCGACCCTTAACCTTGTTCAGGTCTGTCTGTCTAACTAGCATTGCTTGAGATGGTATTAGTGTAGACGTAGTAGTGTGTAAGTCAATATAGCACACAACACATCAACACAGATGTAAAATTAACTGCATGTCGCTTTTAATTTCTGACTGATAAAACTGTAGCGGTAGAGAGCTAGAATGCTAACCCTAAAGTTTGAATCCGGGTTCCATTCTGAGGAACGTTCCTGAGTCCAACCAGCTCTGATGGGTACCTAAATCACTGGCTTAGTCATGACCACATTATCCCTGCATATGACGAGGTCAAGAAACGTATTAACGCTAAATCATGTGCCCAATGGATCGCTAGATCTTCAGTGGAATCTTCATATTCTGATAAAGGGTTATCAAGGGGAAGTTAGTTTTAATTTATTTTTTTAAACTAAACAGCAACTGGTAAATATTAAGTTCATTCAAATAATGAGTTTTACTTCATTCCATAACCTATGTGGAAAAAAAAACTTGGGTTTGTAAGATGCGCACGTTGTTTCTACTGGCAGCCAACAGCACTGCCAGTGAACGGAAATATTTCTGATCATATTTAAATGATCTGATAGGTCATTGTGATTTAAAGTAAAATATGTTTACATTGTTTGTGAAAAACGAAAACACAATTTGGGGTTAACGTTTGAACGAAGGGCTCATTTTTACAGAGGAAAACACTACATAGTCAACAACTCGAATCGATTTGTGTTGTGGTGAACGCCAAAATGAACTTAGATCTCGTTACAGAAGAAGAGAGGAACATCAATGACGGTACACGTCTAGGATTTATCGGTTTTTTGATATCCAGATATCCCTGGATTAGCAGGAGTTTCTTCCAGGCATGTCTTCTCCCCCCCCCCCCCAGAAGAGAGTTTACCGCCCCCCCCCTCCCGCCCCCTCGAACGAAATGTAATTTATATAGAAAATACCGCCCCCTTCCCCCCCCCCCTCCCGGAAATTTTAATCCGCCCCCCCCCCCCCCTCCACCCGCAGAAAAAAGTCTGGAAGAAACACTGTGGGTTAAGAATAGAGATCAAATATTATAACTGTTGCGGAGGACTATTCAATTACTAGTTTGTGGTCAATAGAAAATCGTCTTTGTGTAAGATGTTTATAGAAGAAAAACACTGGTAGAAAAATAATGTATTTTATCGACATGTTTTTATTTGTTCTCTGACACTGTATTTACACTTGCGATGTGTAGACTAAATAATTATATAATCTGTCGAGAAAAAAACAAGTTGAGGTTATCTAAAAACATTGATTTTGATTTGCACCCCCCCCTCAAACTTTCGATTTGCACCCCCCCCCCAAGATTTCAATTTGCATCCCCCCTCAAACTTTCGATTTTCCAACCCATTTTGGCGCCCCCCTAAGGTCGGCGCCCGGGTACATATGTCGTCCCCCCCCCCTCGCTACGCTACTGGGGTTTCTATACCAGCAAAAAGTATTTTGTCGTGTATGCTCTGATTGTTTTTCCTGGTATTGCTAGGCTGACACTGGCTGTAACCTTAATGCAGCACTAATTAAAGTAAGAGTACCCCTTCAAGGGGTCGTCCATAAATGACGTCACACTCGTAGGGGGGAGGGGGTCCGTAATTTTGTGACGGTGTGTGCTGAGGGGGAGGGGGGGTCAGATGGTGCGACGTCCCACTTTTGCATTATAAAAAAGCAATGTTAGAAAACGAATTTTAGACGTTATTTCACGTTTTAGAAAACTGTTTTAATAAATTGTAATAGGAATTGATTAAAATACTCTATTTTGACATAGTTCAGACAAGATTTTGGAAAAATATCGATGTTTAAAAAAAAATTCAACTGCAATTTTGAGGGGGGGAGTTGTTGGCTGGAGGTGTGACGTCATTTTAGGGGGGGGGGGGGGGGGTGGTTGGCTTTTTGAGACGACGTGTGACGGAGGGGAGGAGGGGAGGTAAAATCGTCCAAAAAAGCGTGACGTCATTTATGGATGACCCCCAACATATAACATGGCAGATGAAGTAGAGTTCAATTGTTTATTTGATATCGGACATTAAAAATGTTTTCCACGACAAGAGTCAAATATCCCATTAAGAATAGGAACATGGGCTCAGGGACTCTAGCGTTGGATTCGAACTCGAATTAAGCAATCATGTACTCGTACATATAACACATGAATGTTATTTTTCGGAGGACTGTCAGAAAATAAACCTATACAATATATAAGGTTCAGCCGCTAGCACTAAAACACAAAAGCTTTTGATGATAAAGGACAAGCATCGACAAGAATGTATAACTAACAATTACAGGCATGTGTGTGTGTGTTTATCTGCAGGCGAAAATGTGTGTCTCTTCGTGTACGTCACGCCCCCAGGGAGAGAGGATCAAAAACGTCACCTTCTACTGTCACCTGGGCTGTTGTGGGGTGAAGAACAGCCAGTTCTGCTGTTTCAGCGAGTGGGTACTCAGTAGATGTTTAATGGGGCACTGGGCAGTGATTATGTATTTAATGGAAACTAGGCAATGACCACAGTGCGTAGCGAGGTCGGGTGTCACCCGGTGCGCCACTTAATGGTGTCACCCCCCAAGAGGCATAGAGACCCTTCCCGGGGACAAACTTTCAAATTTTCGATTTGCACCCCCCCCCTCAAACTTTCGATTTGCACCCCCCCCTCGAGTTTTTCTCTATATATTTTGCTTTTTTTTGCCTTGGTGTCACCCCCCTAAATGGTGTCACCCGGTCCGCACCCCCCGCCCCCCCCCCTCGCTACGCCCCTGAATGACCA
Organism: Physella acuta; assembly: GCF_028476545.2. Lineage (NCBI taxonomy): Eukaryota > Metazoa > Mollusca > Gastropoda > Physidae > Physella > Physella acuta. The sequence goes on along the minus strand of NW_026732592.1, from coordinate 3,325 downwards.
TCTGTTTAATGGACTCTGGGCAGTGACCATCTGTTTAATGGACTCTGGGTAGTGACCATCTGTTTAATGGACACTGGGTAGTGACCATCTGTTTAATGGACACTGGGTAGTGACCATCTGTTTAATGGACACTGGGCAGTGACCATCTGTGGGACACTGGGTAGTGACCATCTGTTTAATGGACACTCCCCTAAATGGTGTCACCCGGTGCGGTCCGCACCCCCCGCTCCCCCTCGCTACGCCCCTGGACACAGGGCAGTGACTATCTGTTTAATGGACACAGGGCAGTGGCCATCTGTGGGACACTGGGTAGTGACCATCTGTTTAATGGACACAGGGCAGTGACTATCTGTTTAATGAACACTGGGCAGTGGCCATCTGTGGGACACTGGGTAGTGACCATCTGTTTAATGGACACTGGGCAGTGACTATCTGTTTAATGGAAATAGGGCAGTGGTCATCTGTTTAATGGACACTGGGCAGTGACTATCTGTTTAATGGAAATAGGGCAGTGGTCATCTGTTTAATGGACACTGGGCAGTGACTATCTGTTAATGGAAATAGGGCAGTGGTCATCTGTTTAATGGACACTGGGCAGTGACCATCTGTTTAATGGAAATAGGGCAGTGGTCATCTGTTTAATGGACACTGTGCAGTGATCATCTGTTTAATGAACACTGGGCAGTGACCATCTGTGGGACACTGGGTAGTGACCATCTGTTTAATGGACACTGTGCAGTGATCATCTGTTTAATGAACACTGGGCAGTGACCATCTGTGGGACACTGGGTAGTGACCATCTGTTTAATGGACACTGGGTAGTGACCATCTGTTTAATGGACACTGGGCAGTGACCATCTGTGGAGCACTGTGCAGTGACCATTTGTGTAATGGACACAGGGTAGTGACCATCTTGTTAAAATTGTGAACATGTATTTATGGGGGAAAAGTAAAATTATTTTTAACCATGTGTTTGATGGACAGTCATCAGTAGCCAAACTGGAGCACTATTGTAATTTTTTCAATGTAACGGTGGCTAAATGTCAAACTTGTATAATTAAGTCGCTAGACTTAACATATTTTAAACATTTTTCAGACTACCAAGAAAAATACATCTCTTTAGTTATAGTAATAACATGCCAAAAACATAGGAATCAAATGTGAATGTAACTACTGTGGCACCATTTTTTCCCAGAACCACCATCCTGTTGGCCACCATAGCCTGTGGCATGCTGACCACCATGTGTCTGCTCGCCTTCTGTGTGTACAAGAAATGTCGCGGGCGCGTGCTGCAAGCTCCACAAAAACAAAAACAGGAACGGAAGACGCCAGGTCAGTTGGTTTTTTTATTATCATCACAAAATATTGTGTTCAAGCTGTGTGTTTAAGATGGTTACAGTTTGGTTTCGAATAAGAAAACGCTTTATTTATATGCTTACAGTTTGGTTTTGAATAAGAAAACGCTTTATTTAAATGCTTACAGTTTGGTTTCGAATAAGAAAACGCTTTATTTAAATGCTTACAGTTTGGTTTCGAATAAGAAAATACTTTATTTATATTCAAAGGGATCGTCCGTGTATGATTTAACATTCCTGTGTGGGGTGAGGGGTGTTCGAAATCGCGAAATAATATGTGACTATGAGGAGTGGGTTAAGAAAGCGTAACGTCACAAATTTACATTTTGAAAAGTATTTCGTAAACATAATTTTAGCAGTTATTTAGCCAATTATAGAATTTTTTTTTTTTTGGAAACTGAATTAAACATTGATTAATAGACCCGCTCTTCGCATAACTAGATTAATATTGTAGAAAGAAAAAGGCGTATTATAAAAGAAAAATTTTACTTTTGGTGGAGGGTGTGGGTTGTGACTTTTAGTGATCATGAGTAACCATGAAAGTTTTGGGGGTTTATCAAAGTCAGGGGAGAGATCGATTGTGGACCAAATGTAATGTTTTTTTTTTTAAATGGGATTATTTTTTAACATTTGCGGCTATTTTTAGCGTTTTAAATAAATTATTGAATTAATTATCTTTGAATCTAATAAGGCATAACCATTTTATTAAAAAAAAATATTAACCCGATCCATTATAATTAGAGCCGACTGTGATATATCTACCTTAAATTTATCTACACCTATGAGATTTTACAATAAACAACAATAAATCCCAAAGCTGTTCAAACAGTTCAGTTAAACTATTGTCACTCACTGATATTGTGCACTGGGCTATTGATTTCAAACCTGGACCTATTAAAGCAGCTTAAATTGGGCTAAGTACGGTGATAAGAGTCAAACTAAACCAAAACGGTCGATTTGGAAAGGTCGATTGAGGAAATAACATGTGTTGTTTAATGTTAATGGATATAGTAAAAACTCTCTAAAATAAAAATTAAAAAATGTTGGTTTCTATCTAAGCTTTAGCACTAGCTTAGTGGCATTAATTTATGATAGAGGTTGTCTATTAATACATAACACTTCTAGCGGAGACGGGAGGGGTGGGGATTTTTGTGAAGCTGAGAATGAAGGATGTTGTGTTTACAAAGTTTGAATAAAATTTAATATTTGAGGCTGAATTTTAAACCGTAATTTTGCATCATGAAAATTTTATTTTTTGTTGTTATAATTGTAAATAAAATTTATCCATATGCTCAATTTTGGCCGAGCTTAGTCAATATAATAATAATAATAAAACTACATTTTATAATGGTAACAAACTTCTGCACTTTCTATACGATAGGCTGAGATGTGACGTTGTTTAATGTAGAGGGGAGCTAACGTTTTGCGATGACGAGTGACGATGAATGGGGGGGGGGGGACAAAAATGTATTATAAAATCATACGGATGTTTAGTAAATGCCATACTACTATGCTAACTATCATTCAACTTTTTATTTGTTTACTTTTAAAGCGTTACCCAACACCTTATGGACCGCGGGTCTCCCCGTGACCCACATTGTTGATTCCCGCTCCTACGCCCTACGTCGTGTCCCCACACGTCTGCCCATGGCCAGGGGCAGTCCCCCCACCCAGCAGCTCTACTCACCCCCAGCACGTTGCCAGCCTCCCCTACAACGGATGCCCCGAAGGACAACACTTGCACGGCCCGGCTTACCCCCGTGTATCAAGTACAATATGAAACGCACCCCCGTGATTGATCAAAACGCAACCGGAAATCAGCCAGTCTACAGACCTAACGAATCCGCGTACACTGATAAGAGAGGGATGCAATGAAAATCAGCCGTGTTATTCATCGGTTCCTTCAACAGCTAGTGCTCCAAATCTTTCACAATACACACCATCCAACACCCGTTTTGACAACGGGATGT